>NW_026263068.1:0-25145 GCF_947179515.1 Apodemus sylvaticus | reverse complement strand
CCGTGAGCGAGAGAGAAGCTCAAGTGAGCAAAAACACGCCCCCTATGTTATAGACCCCTGGCTTGTAGAATTCACAGGTCGGCTGGTAGCCTTAATAGTGTTACTGTTAACGTGACTGTCTAGAGTGGAGACAATTGTAGAAACAGAATCCAACCAATGACTTTCCCAGTGCACAAAGCTGTGAAGAGTCTAACCTGTCACATTTAACTTTAGTGCCCTAGAGCCCCCCCCCCCATGGGAACCTTGAAAGTCAAATTTCTTGGTCCCCACCTTTTGAGTCTCATCTAAGTTCAGGTTTTCAATGGCATCTGTATGCTTACCAAGCACCCCAGAGAGTGCTCCACAAACCACATTTTGAGGGAAACATTTTTAAATGATGCTTTCTCCCACAGTGGCTAGCCAAGCCCTGTATCTTAGTACCCATGCCCATGGAAGAAAAGGGTGCACATGATTTCAGGTTTAGTTATTAAGTAGCTGGAATGTGGTAAGCTTTTTCTTCTCATCTTGTTTTTACTATAACAGATTCATTTTACCATTTCCTCTTATGTGTTTAACTCACACTTTAGCCATCTTCTTCCCTGTCCCCCTTCCTGGGCTCCAAAATACATACCCCACACCCACCACTTTGACCAACTATGTTTAAAAATATTCTCCATTGCTACTTGGGAAGGTTAGTGATATTTGTTTCAGAGTTTAAAAACCCTTTATATAACGAAAGAGTGCTTCCATCCATCCATCCATCCATCCGTCCATCCATCCTTCTACGCATATGCCTTAGAAATCACCCATCTACCCCTCTACTCTTCCATCTCTCCAGCCGTCCAACCTCTGCTAACTTATTCATTCATGGTTTAACAAGCATTTTGAGATTCTACAGAGTGTTCAACAACAAAAGATGGCTTTTTGGAAAATGTTGGGACCATCATGACATGTGTCCCAAAGAGACACTCACTGTCCAGCTGAGGAGATAGGAGACACAAAGGTTGATATTATTTTATCAGTGCAAGAGCAGTGGCAAAGGAAGAGTACCTTGGTAGGAACAAAGGTAAAAAAGACTTCCGTGGAACATGACATTAACAGGATGAGAGAAAGTACGTCTCAAAGTTGAGCCAGGTTTTTATCCTGTACTCCCAGGGGTTATCCTCAAAGCCACAGAGCAGAATGAACTAGGGTAGGGCTCATTCAGTCTGCCAGCAATGTCTTCATCTCTCCTTGTAAATTAGACACCACTCCAGTTTCCCTTTAGGATGGTGTTTCCTATTCTGCCTCCACTGGCAAGGTTTGGCTCCTCGTTTTGCTCCAGAGGAGGCCGCCTTGGGTTGAGAGACGTGGATGCTGGCCTGAGCTCTGGGCATGCCATCTGAGGCACGCTAGCCAGGTCTAAATGAGGAGACATAACACTGGACTGTGTCCAAAGCACTTGAAACAGATGAAATCTGCCCCATGCCCACAGCCCCTTCACCCTCCTTCCAATCCCTTCACCATCCAAACGGGTTTGACTTGATTCAAGGATGTGATTTGGACATTTATCCAAATCTTACCCAATTTATCTTACCTGTTAATTAATACCTCACCTTGCCTGTGCCTTTAGCAGAGCCAAGCAAGGTACTTGAGATACTCTGAGAAACATAGTTATTAAATCTAAAGAGTCCAGTTTCTTCATCCTGTGAGAGATGATGTTTGGTGAACCCAAAGCAAAATGCCTTGATTAATATGAGCACGTATGTTAATGTATCAGTCAGAAGGGAGATGGTTTCAAAGTGTAACTTAGTCCTATTAATTGGGCTGAATGAGATTTTCCTCAGATTCCAAATGCCTTGTGCTAAATGTCTCTGGAGCCATATGCAAGGTCCTGGTTTCCTCCCAGAGGGGAGAGCCATTCCCATCATTGGGAAGAGAACTTGGCCTGAAGGCAGGTCTCCACATCCAGCTGGGCACTGGGTCTCTCTTCTTTAAGAGAAAACGGAGCAAGCCCAGATGAGATGGTAGGGAGAGCACAGAGGCAGGTGTCTGATATCTTTCCACATATGTCCACTGGAGTCCGATCTCTGAAAGCATGGGAACATTAGACTAGATCACTCACTGATGGGAAACAGCAGAATGATATTTCCTGATGTTTAACTCATAGAATCACTATGTGTGCCAACACAGGGTTGGGCCTCCTATGTAGCAGGATGAGAGTGGACACTGAGCAGGTGGGTCTCTGTGCTTCTGGTCCCATCTTATGATTCTTGATCCTCTGACCCAGTAGGTAGGGGACACTTTTATTGTAAATCAGATCTGCCATGCCCTCGGTTTCTCACACAATTAGAATCAAAGCAAATGTTTGCTTGGTCCTAGATAGAGGGCCTCCTCTGTGTCCCCTGTTTGCTTTCTGACTATCCTTCCCCTACCCTCCCGACAAGCTTTGCCTCAGTCTCACTGGTCACGCTTCTAATCCCCACACCCACTCTGCTTCTGTACAGCCTGGTCTTTGCTTGGTCGGGACCTAAAGTCTCCAAGCCAGGATCTGTTTGCAATGGGTTTCCTCTCATCCTTCAGTTATTGCTTCAGATACCCTTTGCCTTCCTCTACCATCTCCTCATTTAATGGTCCCCTAGCATGAATGCCATATGCCTAGCTTTTCTGATATAGATCTTTCCAGTTGTGCTGTTTTATCTTGCAGCCTATCCGTTCTGAGTCCACATTACAACTGTCTTTTGCTCTCTTCTAGGGACTAGATTTACTCACCCTGTGGATATCAAAATAAGAGGATGCTTAAGTCCTTTTCATAAATTAGTGTAGTATTTGTATCTAACCTGCATATATCTTCCTGTGTGTTTAAATCATTCATCTCTAGATTACCAATAATACCTGTTATCATGCAATGCTGGGTACATAATTGCCTTACTGTATTATCTACAGAATGACAGAAAAGTATCATGTGTACCAGTTCAGTACAGAAGAAATCGTTTCCCTCTGCATGTGTCTTATTCATTTTTGGTTAAATGCGTGAATGGGAAGCCCAAAGTGGGGAGGGGTGACTGTGTTTCTATTCTACAGAAACAAACGTAGGGACTGGAGAAAATGAGACTCAAAACAGGCCTTTCAGCCTGTCTTCCAGGATGTAAAACTTTGCATCTTTAAAGCCATTGTCTCATTCCTTCTAGAACTCTCACAATGGATGTTTCCAGAGAGAAACAAACCAAGGGCAGAACTTGTATTAGAACTCAAAGGAAATAAAATAAACACTTCAATGATAAAATCTTCCCCCACTGAAACCCTTTTCCTAGTGAAATGGATTTGACCATCAAATTTTTTTAAGGCATTTAAATTAAAGTTCATGCGTTTACCCAGCATAACACCTTCAGTCTTTCCTAATCAAGTCTTCCGTACTTTAAATGGTTATTAAGTGTCTCTTAAGAGATTAGGCTTTTTTTTTTCACCTGATTAGATGGCAAATCCAATATTCATCATAAAATTGCAACGAAGACTCCTAATCTGTAAAATGCTAATCAAGGGGCTGGACAGATGCTCAGTGGTTAAGAGTGCTTGCTGCTCCTGCAAAAGCCCAGCACCCAAGCTGGGAGGCACACAACCACCTGAACTCCAACAGCAGGGGTTCCAGCGCCCCCTTCTGGCCTCCACAGGCCCTGCACCACACCCACCTTCGCATGCATACATTTTTTTTTCCTTAAATAATTTTTTTTTAATATTGATCATTTAAATCACTAGAGATTTATTTTAGGGATTCAAAAGGATTACAACACAGATTGAACTAGTGGTCAGAGGGCAACATTTATGTCATTGAATTGGCTTCTGGTACTTTTGGGTAACACCCCAGCGCCATTTTGATCAGTCCTGTCTCCTCCAGGGTCTAGGTCCAGATCAGCAGTTTCCTATCAGGGGAGACTTTGCTCTCCAGGAAATATCCAGTAATGTCTGAAAGCATTTCTTAAGTGACGATGGACAGAAAATGCTCATAGGTGAAGTCTAGATTGCTGCCAGTCATTCTTGTAGGAAAGCTGCCCACGGTGAGGAGTAGCCGGGGTCAATATGGAAATAGTAATGAAACTGAGAAACATTCCCTCCAGAAGCACAGCTGCATGGGAAAGCCACTTAGTCCCAAAATAGAAAGCCCCGATGTCAAAGGATATGATGCCCAAGGTCTGAGAGTCATTAAACACTTCCCTGGTTCAGGCATGTCCTGAGATTTCACCAACATGGCCCAAATTAGCCATGACCATATTTTGAAGGAAATATATAGCAGCTCCCTCAAGGTCCCAGAGTCACAACATAGCCCTGCCAGGATCCAGAAGACAGGTCAAGAGCCATGCTCAGGTTGAAAGCCACTCTGGCACCTGAGCGCTATGTCCATTATCAGAGTAGGGCAGACCCAAGGGCTGCTGCAGCCTCAGCCCCACAGAAACACGAGTTTCTGAGCATGCTGAAAACCACCATTCGCATCAGCTCTTTCCCCCACAGCTAGGGATTTGGAATGCACTTTTTCCCATAAAGTGCTTATGCACTGGAATGCCAGGGGCGAGCAGGGGAAACTGGAACAGTTGGACTCTAAATAGCGAGGCGTTCTCTGCAGCGCAGCAAGAGCAGCTGCCCAGGGCCTGTGCTCTTTTCTTTGGTTTTCCATCTTCTCAGCCAAGTGCTCTGGGGGGATTGGAGAGAGGCCAGGATGGTGGTGGCCAAATGTGAATCCAAAGACAATGACAAGGTTTCCCCAGCCTTCTCTGCTCCAGGCCTCTCTTTCTCCTTACTCATAGCAAACAGCAAATCTTTAGAGGCCAATTCTCTTACTTCCCCCTCTTCTTAAGGACTGTCATAAATCTGTCCTCCCTCACCACCCTAACACACACACACACACACACACACACACAGCTTTCTGATGTTCTGAGGTCACACACACACTAAAGAACATCCATTCATAGAATCATGGGATATTTCCTCCATGGAACTCCATGTACCTCCTCCTCCATGTAGTCCTCCTGGGACTACAGGTACCAAAAAGCTAAACTATATAGTACTCTTAGGCACAGTAGTGTATGCCTGTAATCATAGCACTTGAAAGACTGAGGCAGGAAGATCTTGAATTCAAGGCCATACCATACTAGACTACATGATAACACCCTGTCTCAACATAACCAAATTAAAGGAAAATAAAATTCTTGTTTTATTTAGTTTTTCATAATCTACAGCAGCTACAAAATCTAGAGAAGCAAAGTAATTTCTTTGAGGACAAATAGCATGCAGGGAAGACTAGGACAGAGTCCCAGGTGCCTGGTTCAAAAATCTAATCTGGTTTTTTTTCTCTTGCTATACAACCAGCAAAAGGATCCAGTGTCCCCTGGGAGAATGAGTATCTACCATTAATGTGGAGGCAGTGATCTACATCTAACACACATGATAATGTGTTCTTGGGCTACATCCCCAAGCTCATCTCTCATTTTGCCTTCAGTATAGCCCTGTTCAGATCACTTCTCATTGATGAATCCAGTATCAAACAATACCCTCAATGCAGCCATAGCCATGTCAGAACAACCCAAAATGTATGCATACCCATATTACATCCCTAGCCACATGAATGAATGAGACTCAGAGACCTGCCAAGAGTCTGTGGGGTGAGGGTGGTAAAATGTCTACTAAACACATCATTGCATCACAATGTATTAAGTCTGTAACAGAAGATGGGTCTAGGGATTGTGTGTTCCCAGCAGAAGGTCTCAGAGACTTCCAATGTAGATGAAGTAGACATGGCAGTGCATGCCTGTAATGCCAGCATTTCTGAGGTGAATGCAGAAATACCGAGAGTTCAAGGTCAGCCTTGGCTACATAGTTCAAGGCTAGCCTGAGTACATGAGACCCTGTCTCAAAAAAAAATTATATATATATATATATATATATATATATATATATATATATATATATATATATATATTTAAGTTAAAGGCTGAGGCAAAAATGTTGTCAGAAGCTCGACTCATCCCAGGCTACATAGTGAGTTCTAGACCAGATTGGGCTAGAGTGGCACCTCATCTCAAAATAAATAAGTAAATCTTAAATTGTAAGAGATATTGGGAAATTAGGTTGGGAAGAAGGGGAAATCATTGTGGGGAAAGGGACAAGAAAACTGAAAGACCTGGAGGATGGAACGGCAGTGATCCTTCAGCACCTCTGTGGTGGTTTGAATATGCTTGGCCCATTGGAAGTGATACTGTTAGGAGGTGCTGTCTTGTTGGGGGAAGTGTGTCCCTGTGGGGGTGGGCTTTGAAGCTCCACCCAGTGCAGAAGAGTCAGTTTTCTTCTGGCTGCAGGCAGATCAAAATGTAGAACTCTCAGCTCCTCCTGCACCATGCCCCCCTAGAAGCTGCAATGCTCCCACCTTGATGATAATGGACTGAACCTCAGAACCTGTAAGCCTTCCTCAATTAAATGCTGTCCCTTATAAGAGTTGCCTTGGTCATGGTGTCTGTTCACAGCAATGGAAACCTAACAAGACAACCTCCAAAGAGGCTAGGGCCCTTCCAATAGAGTCCACAAGGAGAACAGAAGAGAGGGCTGCAGGGATGCCAACAAGGCAGAAGCATGCATATGTCATTGGAGCACGGTGCTATGTTGGAGCATTGTGTCATGTCTAAAGTCTTAGTTTTTCCCTCCCTCCACAGAGCACCCCACTCTCTAAAATCACACTTCATACTTATCCTCAAATGGAATATTATATATCTACTTAAATCACTAAACACACACCCTTGTCGATAAGAAAATATAGCCTTATATGTATCTGTCTACTGTACGTGTGGACATTCTATCCCCATGGAGAGAAAAGGCAGGCAAGCTGATAAAGAAGTACAGGGATTGGAGACTCTATGGTCATATTTAGGTTCCCCATGGGCAGTGTGAGCTCAAGTCATTCCACCTCTCTGAGCCTCAGTTTTGTCCTCTGTAAAACAGGGCTAAGGCTATATACTAACTTGAAGGGTTTGGGAAGCCACTGTTGACTTAACACAGGACTCAAAGCAGTGTGAGTCAGAATCAGAACCATCCACAAGCCATATGCATGAATGTTAAGGCCCATTCATAGAGTGTGGGTTCAGTGGCTCTGATGCGGGGCCCACAGATATGTGTTTCCAATAAGTGCCCAAACGACCCTGAGACTAAGAGCCTCTCGTGTGTCACTTTGAGGAAAGCTTAGGCTAGCAGGCAGAGATATCTCCAAGCATGGCAGTCCCAGGGTTACCCAATGAGAAAATCAGGCCAAGCAATTCTGCATCTCAAGGTAATGATATCTTGATGACACAGGACCCTGTAGTATCTCTGGGCTCAAAGAGGTCCAGTGGTGGAGCTGACTTGGGACTCCAGGTTTCAGTGTTTTATCTTCCTATTTCAGGTGGGTTTAAATAAAAGACAGGTATAGGGCCCTTACCCCCTTGAGAAGCAGTACTAATTTTATCACCTGCCAACTACCACAATCTACTGATGGCCATGCCGTCATTGACTTCTGGCCCGCTGACTCTCATGCATGTTGCCAGACGTATCTTTGGATGGTCCCTGGCCAGCCCACCCAGTCTCTATTGCTTAGCACTAGATTTATAACATATGAGTATTCTTCAACCTTCAGCAAGATCATGCCACCAACGTCACTGGCTCAGTCTACACAGAGTCATAAGAAGACTCCTAGTAATAGTCAAAGCCCAGCATCGTTGTTCAAGCCTCATTAGCCATAGAATGGCTGGCCGACTCCCATGGAAGTTCCTGTGCTCTCTACAGGCAAACTGTTGTTTCACCTCCGGCTCCTCTCCTCCTCATCTTCCTCCCTCCAATCTGCCCTCACCAGCTTGCTTGACCCTGCAGCTCTCAAATACATTCCCACCTTTGCACATCTGCCTCCTCTTCCTAGAAGCCTCTTCCTCCGAATGTTTCTATGACTTATGTCCTCATGTCTTTTAGGTTTTACTTAAGTGCCTCTTCTTCCTGGAAGCCCTTTCTGACTCTCCCTCCCTTCAGAGGTCCTCACCACCGACATCCTCTGGTAGTTACTGTGCCTCATTCAGTGTCTTGAAAGCACTCTCACTCCCTCTGGATCTAGCACACATCTCTTTGTTTATCATCTGCTTTGACCCTCTAGAGTCTAGCTTCATGTCCTTATCTGTCATCATTGACTCTGTCACATGAACTGATACACACTTGCCTGCATGAGAAGGCTATAAAACAGTTGCTTTTATCTAGTAGGTTATTTAGGGATGAATAAATTTCATGTTAGGATTTTTGTTTTTTAATCGCTGCTTCAAACAGTGATACCTTTCTAATCCCTACCCCCTAACTAAGAACAGTTGAGGGCTTCTGGGGAACTGAGAGCTTTCACTGAATAGTCCCACGCCTACTAGTATATGGACAGAATAAATTAGAATCAGTGAACTGTAAAATAAATAAGGACACAAAGTTGAAAGGGGGGTAGGGTGGATCTGAGAGGTGTTAGAGGAAGAATTAGGGTAAATATGATCAAATACTATACATGTATATCCCAGTGTCACTGATAAACACTATAACCAAAAGAAGCATGTGAGGAAAGGGTTAACTTAGCTTACAGGTTGCAGTTCACCATCTCTAGGAAAGTCAGGTAAAGACTCGGGCAAGAACCTGGAGGCAGGAACTGAAGCAGAGACCATGGCAGAGCTGGTTTGCTCTCTTATACAGCCTAGAACTACTTAACCCAGGAGTGGCACCCCACTCCTGGATCAACAAGGAATCAAGGAAATGCCCCCTCGGACTTGTCTGTGGTCAGCCTGATGGAGGCAACTCTTCAGTTAGGACTCTTCTCTCCACAACTGTCCCTAGTTTATATCAAGTTGAAAACCATGTCACAGAGCATTATGAAATTCTCAAAATAAACAAGTAAATAAATGATTTTATCATTTGAAAAAAAAAAGGAAACCTAAGTCATTATATACCACTGAAGCCTCTTGATTGATATGAGAAAATCCAAATGTAAAGATTCTTTATTTCCTTTCACCAAGACACTAGCACATGGCTGTACTGTTTCTTCATTACTCTTATCAAAGTTGCGTCATCCTATACAGCAGGACTTCCTAGGGGACATGATGCCGATGTTAAAGTTGTCATGCTTTGTGTATAAAATGGTCCCTACTGGTTTATATGTTAAAGGCATGGTTATTGCTGTTGAAGCCAGTCATTGACTGACAGGTGATTGGATTATAAGGGTCTGCCTCCATCAATGGACCCATCCAATAATGGATTCATAACATGCTGGTGTTATCAGGAGGTAGTGGCCTACCTGAAGGAAGGCGGGGCCTACTTGAAGAAATAGATTACCTAGGGCATGTTCCTAGGGTCTGTCCTTTGTCCCCAGCCCCTTCCTGACTCTGCTTTCCAGACACCCTGAGGTGGGCACCTTTGTTCTGCCACACTCTCCTGTCCCATCACAGGCCCATAACAGAGGAACAAGCCAGTCATATGCCAAAGCCATAGCCAAGGTCAATGCTTCCTCCTTAAGTTGGTTTTGTTGGGTAATTTTGTCACAGCAACAAAAACAAAACTGACTAATGTACCCCAGAATTATCCATTAAGACAGGAAGATGAGCAGAAGCACTGTGGACAGCCTGGACTCTGAAATCTCCACATACAGTTCATCAGTCAAGGCATAGCACGGTGGATAAGGCTAAGGCTGGGCCTACTGTACCAATCCCAGTCTTACTTCTCACAGTTCTTCATCTCTCTCAGACTGGCTTTCTCCAGCTGTAACGTGAGAGGAAGCAACTGGTCATCATATAGTAAATGCTTTTGATAAAAGGCTTAATCTTTTTTGACAGCCTTGTCACACTGATATGATTATTAGTACCATTCTGTAGATAAGAAATCAAGGCCCCCGAGGATTGAAGTGAGAAGCCCAAGGCCACAGAGCTAATGGTTTGCAACCAATATGTTGCACACAGTTAGTTTGTCGGATGTATTTTTTTGCGTGTCTCCAGATCTCACAATCATAACCAGCAGTATGATATTAGCTCCTGGCACCCATGCCGCAGAGGAGTCATGAGGATGAAATGAGTTCATCCTGAGGGTTCATCCAGTGCCTGCTGCACAGGACTGTCTTTAGGAAGGGAGTAATTTAGAAATTAGTTCTTTCCATTGTCCCAGTCAAGCTGAAAGCTTCTTTGATAACCGAATCCAATCCTTCCTCCCAGCCAGCAGTGAGAAGTGTGTTTATGCCAAGGAAATAGAAGCATCATGCCCCAATGGTCTCAACCCTGAGGTCCATCCCGGACTCAGACATCCCCGGGTCTCCCCTCAGGCAGAAAGTAGCTGTTCCAGTTTGTTGCTCCACAGCATTGACTGTGACAGCCTCCCCCCCCCTCTTAATTTTTTCTGAAGGACCCGACAGGTCACTGTCTGGCACCCCACCAGGCTGATACCCCCTACTGAGCCTAGGCTCCATGGCTATCTGCTTCATCTGTCTGACCTGTCAGCAGGCTCTGTGAAACGCAAGCTGGTGAGGAGCTGGGAAGGGAAAGAAGGTGGTTATGAGAGACCAGGCCCAGCAGGCAGAGGGCACGCACTTGGGGAGATGGGAGGCTGGGATCAGAGGCCCTGCTCTCTGTGGCCAGTGGCTTTTGTAATAGTCAAGGGGTAGACAGCAGCAGTCAGGATGGAAGTCCCTAAAGTACTGCAAACATCACAGGGCTAACCAGGGTGAATGTGTGCTGGGTCAGGGTTTGTCCATGGTGCTGAACTACTGATTAAATGAGATCATTCCTAGAAGCTGCTTTGTGGCTGAAGACAGTCAGCTAACCAAGAGTGGAAAGAAGAAAGGGTACGGAAAGGGGTGGAGACAGGTCAGAAAAAGAAGGGAAGAAAGAAGGAAGAAAATGAGAAACTGAGGGTATTTGCTGAAGCATCCATACTCAGAGGGGACCCTGATGTGCAAAAACCCTCACAGCCTCCTGTAAGAGTCGGGAGAAGAAGTCAGGAGGCTGTGGAAGCAGACGACCAGGGTGGAAATCACACACCCCTCACTAATCAGTTTTGTGCACTTGAACAGAACCCAGTTGCTCTCTGAGCCTCCGTTTTTCCATCTGCAAAAATGGAGCTGACAGAACCCAGTTGTGTGAGGTTCCTAAGAACATGTGTGAATGCATCTTGGGTGGATGAAGGAGTCATGGTATAGAGTGGGAAAGCTTAGAGAAGACTGAAGAGCTGGCACCAGGGGTCACCTACCAAGTCACAATGTAAGCTGGATATAAATGAAGACCTGGAGTAGAAAACTGACTAAAAATTTCATAGCCCAATACAACATGTGTTCACATCACTAGTCTTCCAATTGACTTAGCTATGCCTTGGGTACAAGGACTACTAGAGGCGGGCTCAAAGCCTGGCTCCATGGTGCCCTGGTTCCCAGGAAGGGAAGGGTGTTTAATGAGAAGCATAGCCTCAAACAGCAGCTACGTGTAAGACGTGGACTTCGGAGAGCAGCAAACCCCATTCAAACCCACTCTTACTGCTTCATCAGCTCATTAAAATCTGTGTCTAGTTCTCTTGCTCAGCCATTGCAAATGGCGGCTCCAGTGCCCGGGATCCCATAGAAACTTCACACAGTACCTAAAATCCTCTTTGTAGGCACCAACTTTTAGCCCTCAAAAGACATGCTTGCCTGTACTACAAGCTTGGGAACCACAGCCTGTGAACTGCATCCAGATAAGGGCTCATAAATTAAAAAAAAAAAAAATTAGGGTTTTTTTTTTTTTTGGCAATTGTTTTGTAACTCAGCTGCATGAAGTTTGCACGTGACAACGTCTTATTGCAACACGAGAAAGTTTTCGATGCTTCGTCAACATGCAGCCTCCCAGGATGATGTCACTTAGCACTGGCCCCTGCACTCAGGGCCACCTCAGGGTATCCAAGAAGCAGAAAAAAGGTATCAAGAGAAACAGGACAGTCTACAGTTCACTGGAAGGGTCACGCTTGTCACAGTATTGTAGTTTGGGTTGGGCCTGGTCATTGTTGGCCACCAGATTGCAAAGCCAAGTGGGGACAGAGATGCTGCTTGTTACCACGGAGGATGGGGAGGTTTGGTTGGCCCTTCTAAGAACAGGGTCCATCTCCTGGTAGAATACCTTCACATGCTGTTAGGCTATAAGACACTGGATACAGTTGTAGAGCCATGTCTGAACCGAAGCACTCCTCTATCAGGAAGCACTATCCAATCTCTCCTCTGTGGTATTAAAGAGTTGTGAGTATTTACATATCAAGGACTCTAAGAAGTTCTGCTGTGAGACCTTATTTTCATATTATTTGACTGATCTCTCCCAAATTGTACTAGAACATAGATCCACCCCCCAACCCTGCCACCTCCGTTTCTGTGTTGCAGGGAACCCCTGATAATAGCCTACGAGAGTCCTAGATTGGAAAAGCTGGCATAGTCCCTCAGGGCTGCATGAACTCCTTTCAGTGTCTAAAGGACTTTTACAATAATTCAGGGCAAGGATTCTTAAGCTATGATCAGCAAGGGAATCACTTAGGACTCTCGCTAAAACACAGATTCACAGTCTTCAATTGTAGGTCTAAAATAACAGCAAGAATCCAAGAGCCTGTCCTTCAGGCCAGGTGACAAGGACCACACTTTGAGCAAAGCTGGTTAGATTATCTATACTAGAAACTCAGTGCTCAGAACAAGTGTCCCCATGCGCCAGAGAGCTTGTAAGTAGTATAGACTCTGAAGCGCCACCCAAAGTCCCTAACAGATTTTATTGGTTGTATTTGTGTTCCATTGTATGGAGCATTTAGTAAAGAACATTCACCAAAATAAATAAATAAAGTGGATGGGCATTCAGGATGTGGTGGAAAGGATCCCCCCAATGGCCTCCAAGCACAGCTAGGGGCGTAAGGAAGTGAGGTCACACCTGAATCACACCCCCTTTGGGTAGCAGAGCCTTGTGGCTCTCCTAGCTGACTCTGCTTTTTCTCTTTCCCACATCCTTTCCCAAGAGCAGGAAAACTGGCAAAGAGCTAGTGGTGGGGCTTCCCCTCTGCCAGATCTCCGGCCAAGCCTGACCGATCTTCCATTGCTAAGTCATAAGAGAAGCTGAAGGTGCTTTGGGGCAAGGCTCTTTGGCCCTGGAACTCAGAGTCTGACACAAAGAATTGGAATGAAGTGAGAGGAAAACATCCAACAGGCCTTCCAGGAGTGGAAATACGGTTCTCCTTCTTGCGATATTTAAGAATGGCCATGCTCCACAGAGGGAGAGCAGGCCGCCTGAGGAACAACGGTCCGTCAGGCAGCCAGGGTATTAATGGCAGGTGAAACGTTCCAAATGAGCACCCTGTCAGCCAATCTATTGCTTTCAGAGGTTGGCAATGCGGGAAACCTAACAGAGGCAATGAAGAACTAATCTCATATTGCCAGGTTAAATCAAGTCAGCCTCGCCCGCACCTTTCACTTCTTAGTTACATCAAGCCAGAATACTTTCAATTATCCCTCACTTTCAACTCGTCTGCAGGCATAGGGGGAAATGCAAATGGAACAATGCCCTTCTCTGCTGGAGAGCCAGGAGTATCTTTAAGAAGCGCTGTTCACGGAGCTGTGTGTCAATCCTCATGGGGGCCCCATCCTATAGCTCTCTGAACACCAAGGTAGTAACATTAATTTAAGTCCATTCTATAGATTGGGAAAGTGAGTTCACTTGCCCAGGGTTAAAGAGCCAATGACTAAGAGTCCAGCTTTGGAATCCAGAATGTTCTCATTCTAACGTTTATGTTTATTTGCCTTTCTTTTTTTCTAACTGGGCCAAGAGCCAGTGCCACCATGAACAAGTTGGGAAAAGGCCAGGTACTACAATTTCATGGGCCCTGGGTTTTAGAGAGACTTCCTTGAATGTTTCTAAAGAATAGGCCAGAGCCAGCATGTTAACTTGTAAGACTACCCCGTGTAAGATCCCTGTGTCTCTCTCCATCAGAGTGCCTTTGAAATGTCTACTATCCTTTACCCATTCTTTAAGCATGCAGAATCAACCAGATGCTAAGAGTTAATCTGGGATTTAGCAGGGTTTTAGCTCCAACCCCAGGCATCCTGGGAGACTGGGCCAGCAGGCCCTGCAACCTGATATACCAAGCAAGGAGACAGTTCATGGTGAATGATGGACAAAGGAGCCAGTCAGTGCGGCATAAGGAAAAGTACAGATAAAGGTGTTCCACTACCACAAGTCTGCCTTTGTGCCACCTACATGAGCCTTCTCTTAAATAGAGGAAGAGCTGGGGTGGAGGTGAGGGTCACATATTATCACACAGTCTTGGTCCACGTGTGTTCCAGGTGACTGTCATCTCTGCTCTAGCTCTGCAGGGTAATTAAAGAAAGTTGTCCTTGTCATCATTTGAGGGGAGCAATATGGCGTCCATAAAATGATCACATCTTCCCCAGGAGACAAGCTCACCATCATAGATAACCGCCGTCACCTGAAGTGTGGTTTGTGTACCCAAAACGTCCATCCCTTATAAAACAGATGTTTCTCTGTCAGTCTTGTTGTTTTGGGCTTGTTGTAATGTGGCTGATAGTTCTGCTATGCTTTTTTTTTGGGGGGGGGGCACAAAACTCCCAAAGCTGACAAGATGCCTGAGGTAGGCTTAATTGCCTAGCCTTTGCTTACATTGTGGACTCCCTTGAGAAATCAATGGTTTTCAGCAAAAGTTTCTCAGATCCTGTTATCCATGCATCATCCTAGGGCCCGGTGGCCAGCAGCTCCAAAGGGCTGTAGACAGCTTCTACAGGTGGGAGCGGTATTCCCTTTGCAGTCTCCTAGGGATTGGGTTGCCACAGCAATGATCACTTCTACTAGGAGATTGCTTACATACATAAAAGACTGGCCAAAATATATCCGTTGGATCCTGTGAACTTTAGGATGACAATGGCAGAGCTCAACCTAAGTAAGATTCTTCCACTCCAGAGCTGCTATCACCTTAAAACTAACCCCCTGGTGGGAAGGGGGTCCCTTGACCTTTGTCAGGACTCTTATTAACCAGACACCCCACCCTTTCCTCCTTTATTTCCATTGCAGAACAAAGCACTAAATTCCTTCTAGGTCCAGTTGAGTGTCTCTGTTCTTCCCACCATGCCACTGGTCCTCCCATCACCTCCCCATGGTTAACCCTAAGATCTCCCGGGCTTGTTGCCTGTACTACCTGCATGTTTCTTAAGGGAAATGAAAATCTACTCATCCTCTGTGTGAGTCAACAAACCATTGCTGCCCAGAGAACCCAAGAACGATCAAAAGGAGAAATAGTAGTGATTCCAACATCCTCAGAGTGTGACCAGGTGTGCCCGCTCTCCTAGGCATGATGGGCTTGGCTGATCACCCGGCATTGCTGTGAGATAGCATCATTGTCACACTACCACCTTCTGAAACTGCCTATTCAGCTAGTTAGCCAAGATGAGAAGCAGAAATGTGTCGAGTGCCCAGAAAGTTCCCCTGGGCCTTTCCCCATCCAGGAGCTCCTCATGAAGGAGACTATAATTTCTGACGTATTGTAATTGGTTGTGTCTGCTCTTGAGCACCCTGCTGGTGGATCCGTATTTACTCTTCAAAGCTCGTGTTTTTAAGCAAACCCCACTGACTAGGCTAGATGGACTGATGGGTGGATGATGCTGAGTCCTTGCAATGGATCCTCTCAAACCATGATCTGGGAAAAGAGGGTTTCCGTGTGAAAATCTGAACTTTTAAGAGTTTTTACATGTATTTATTTTATACGAGTGTGCATATGTGTGGAGATTAGGGGACAACATATGGAGGTTGGTTCTCTCCTTGTCCCATATGGATCCTGACAGTCAGACTCAGATCCTCAGGGCAACAGCAAGCACCATCACCCATTAAGCAATCTTGCCAATCCAACCCAGACTGCATGCAGAAGTTCACAGGGTATCCGAGGCACCAGCATTGAATCATTGAGGTCAATTTGTGCTACCTTACGACAGAACAAAACTGAGAAAAGTAAACACGGGTGTTCCTCTAAAGCTCTTAATGCTTAAGAAACCCATAGAGTTCATGCAGGTCAAAGAGGAAGTCATGTGCCTTCCAAACAGTGGGAAACACAAGAAGCCTCAAAACTGAACAAAAAACGATTCTAACCAGATTCTCCCAAAGTCCCCAGTTTACAGAGATCAAAGAGGAAAACAAGAGAAATAAGAATCCTCACATCCTCCTTGACTCGAGCAGAGTCAAAGATGCAGGCAGCCTCTTTTGGGCAAAAAGACAGACTACATACATGTTTTACTAACTCTGAAATACCTGAATGTTGACTGTGGCTACTCCCCTGTGTACATGGGGCCTCCTGCCACCAACCAGAGCTGATCTATACTAGTAAGCATTCATTAATAGTTTGAGCAGAATTCTCTAAACCATGCAGGTGTCCCCTTTAAAATCCAGCAGAGCAAAGTAGAGTGATACCAAAGATGGTTGGAACAAGCCTCTAGCCATCACAGAAGATGTATGCCAACCCAGTGTGATGGTTTGAATCTCACAGGTGAATGGGGGGGCTCTCAGCAGCCTAGTTCTAGGGATGAATTCCTGGGGAACTTTGTTTTTCATTCCCATCCCTTTTCAGATGCCTATGTCAACCGGCCCAGTTCTTCCCCAGCTGGAGCAGTAGACAGGCCTTCAGAAGTGATTAAGTCTCGAGTTTCCCTGGGTAACCAGCCAAATAGCACTGACGTCTTCTGGCTTCCTTTAATGAAGAAGCATCTCTCTCCTATAACAGAGATGCTAGCATTGGCTGCCTTTTCCTATGTCTTAGCCAACTGGCTAAGACTGACTCAGCCTTCCAAGCTTCAGTTTCTTCCTCTGTAGGATGCTCATAATGGCTACAGGTCAATCTCTGAGTGTTCGGGGTACCAGACACTGCATCAAGGACCACAAGTCATTGTTCGGCATCCACAGGGGGACTCCTCGGGGGCCCCACAGATACCAAACCCCCATGATCAGATCACTTATGGAAAACATGTAGCATTTTCGCAGTTGCCTCCACACATCTCCTGGAACCCTGCTCCGGGTGTCCAGCCTCTGACATCACCATGTGACATCATCTCTGAGAGCCTGGTAATCAAGTCACACACACAAAAAAATATTTTAAGTAAATTTATGACTGTGTGTCGGGCCATATTCAGAACTATTACCATCTGCATACAACTCACAGGCTTAGATAGACAGATCTACCGGATCATCTCAAGGTGACTTCTGCTACAATGTAAATGCTGTATAAAGAGGAGTAGTATCGAATTGGCTAGAGAACAGGAAATCATCTACATGTGCCCAGTGCAGATGTAACCACAGTAGGCTTGGCTTCGTTTTCTGAGTTTAGTTGAAGGCACAGATATGGACACCAGGTCCAGAGGGTTGAGGATTGGCTGACTTATTTCTCCAGACAGCTCTTTCTCCATCACCATCCTTGCTTGGCACGTAGGGGAGGGGGAGGGGCCCCGAAACAGCTGATTGTCCACAGAACCTGAACAGTAGCCAAGCTGAGACTCAAACTCGAGGGCCTAGACGGAAGTTCTAGGCTGCCTCACCCTTCATGGCAAAGCTGCTGTGAAGGTTCAAAATGTAAGAACATCAAACCACTGCACCCTCTAGTCTAGTCTAGCGTTCCTAGCCTGTCATTATTTGGAACTTAGCAAGTTTGCCAAGGTTTGACCAGCCCAGGGTCCATCCTAATAAATGATTCTAAGTATAAAGGAGTATTAATTTTATTACTTTTCTTGTCCAATTATAATAAACAGGATACATTTATAGCTTCAGTGAATTTCTATTTAGGGTAATGTCTATAATTTACTAAACATGTGCTATATGATAAAAGGATATCCTATACATCAAGTCTCTTACCCCCTATCTCATAATGCTGTATCCCATACACTGTAATAACTCTGCTGTTCTTGCTGCTGTTGTTCCCAGAGTGAAGGTCTGGAACTTGCAATGTAGACCAGATTTGGCTCCAACTCACAGAGATCGGCCTGCCTCTGTCTCTGCCCCTGCCCCTGCCCCTGCCCCTGCCCCTGCCTCTTGAATGCTGAGGATAAAGACATGTGCCACCATGCCCAGTCAGATAATTCAGTTTTAAAGGCAAACGAATTGAAGATTAACAAAGTTGTTCATCTTCCCAAACGTGCACAGCTGGGACAAGGCCAAGGAAGATGAAATCCAACCACAAATCCACCTGATTCCACACAGCCTGCTCTTACCTCTAACTCTGTGTGGGGGTGGGGTCTTCTCTGTTAGGACTTCTAGTCCAAAGAACTCACTCTATATTACTAGATCATCTAAGGTTTTAAATCAAAAGTGACACTTAAAAAAATAAATTAAGTGCAATATGGTAGTGTACAATTCCAGTCACAATACTTGAGAGGTGTAAGCAAGAGGGTCAGGAACTCAAGGTCATCCTCAGCTACAAGTAGAGTGAGTCAATTCTGGGCCAGCCTGGGTTATGTGAGTCCCTATATCAAAACAACAGTAAAAGAAAATAACAGAAAAGTGATTTTTTTAAAGAAGTCTTAGTGTGACTTCAGTTAATTAATATTAAAATATAAATAAATAAATAAATAGGCTCAATCTTGTTCCCAGAAAGATTCTTCACGCCCACATTTCCCTGGAAATGCCAGTTCAATTATCATATGATATAATACGTGAATAGAAAAATCAGCCAAAGCCGAGATTTAGCCTCATTTCCGACAGAAAGCGCCTAGAACGGGCTGCGAGGCCACATTTCAGAGGGAACTGAAGCAGATGAGGACATGAGCAGATGTGTCAACAACACCGAGGGCCACCTGGCAGGTCCCACTTGCTGAGTCAGAATGAAGCCCCATTGAGGGTCACTGCAAACATCTCCCACCACCTCAACCCCCCGGGGGAGGGATGGTGGGTGGAGACGAAGCCAGACAAATAAGTAGGTATATAAATAAATAAAGAAATGGGACGGTGTCATCAGAGGGCCTGTGGCTTCCCGCCCTGGTGGATGGAGCCGTCCTGGCCTCTCTGCCTTGAACCGGCAATTCAGAGTGGTTTGATTGCCTGCTTGATTGTTTGCGAGATAACTGCAGGATTGTCAGTGACAGGGTAATTTACTGAAGATTGCAATGTCAGACTCCATCCAAGGGGCTTGCTAGCATAAAGATGCGATTCCCGTGACTGACAGGCCACTGGGAGACTGGAGGGCCAATTTAAAGTTCACGGTGTGGTCGAAAAGTGTTGGGGGGCAGCAGCCAATGATCGCACCGCACAAGGAGGTATCACAGGCATGGCGTATGCTGCTGCTGCTGCCCTAAGAACTCCCACATCCCCAAACAGTGCAAGCATAGCAGAGAAATGTAAATGTGTGGGAGGAGATCATTTATATCTCTTTTCTTTTCTTCTTATTTGTCTTCGGTTATTGTTGATGTGTTTAGACCATCTCTTGCCATTCTGAGCCCTCAGATTTAAAAAAAAAAAAAGAAAGAAAGAAAGAAAGAAAAAGAAAAAGAAAAGCAAAACAGTGTCAACAAAAGAGGGGGGACGTTGAAGGTATTGGCAAACTTAGAAAGAGTGGCAGCCGCCCAGTGGTGGGGGTGGGGCGGGGAAGGGGACAGCATGCTTGGTGCTCAATAGGAAACCTGTCTCCTGGTTTTATTTGAACTGGACGCATCCATGTACGTGCTGGAGCTGGTACTAAGGGGTGGGTGGTAAAAGAACTGGAGGAGGAGGAAGCCGTTCCCAGCTGTAGAAGGGCAAGGCCACCAGAGATGGATGGGGCTCCTAATGGGAAGAGGCCGGCGACCTTAAAAGAAATCTATAGCGCTAACAACAGAGGGTTTCTTCTCACCTGAGAAGCTTCTAGGCTGCTGAATAGAAGTGCGGATCTCAGCGGGTTATTTTTAAAACCTGAAGCCAGCGTTCTGTGTAGATTCTCTCTTGTCTGGTACAGCAGTCCACGGATGTGATGTTCATGGCAGAATTCAATGCAATTATTTTTTTTCTCCCCCTTTTCTCCCTTGTTCTGCCAATGGCCCTTGAATCCAGACTGAACAATCGGACCTCGGATCTGGGGCTATGTTCCTGGACCAGCCCTCTGCCAGTATGCTGTTCACCCTCCATCACTGTTTCTGGGGCCTGAGCTTTTCTGGGCTCTGGGGAGCCTCATATTCAGCCAGCACACGGGGCTGAGCTGCTTGGAGCCTTGATTTCCAAAGTCTCTAAATTTACACTATGCCTGCCTGCTCGCCTGCCCTCCCTGTGCCTGCATTTCTAGGAAATTTTGTAAATCTAACTGTGTTATGTACGAGACGCACAAGCAGCGTCTGCCCACGTGGGAAACATGAGGCCAGTTTCAGTAATTTAAAGCCAAGCAGAGCACGCCACCTCCTAATTTGTTTGTTTGCTAAAAAAGAAAGCGGTGCATTAAAATAATTGTACATTAATTGCTAAATTACAGAGGAACTTTGGTGAAATTACATATTTCAGTTTCATTAGTGAAACCAAAGGGAAAGGGGGGTGCCAAAAAAAATTTCCATTGTTGTAAATTTAAAAGCCCAAAGCCAGGCCTCTGATTCAGCAATCCTGGGCAAGTGCTTGTCAGGGTACAGCCCAAGACTGGAGAGCACACTTCTAAGATGTTAATTATTCCCATCTCAACCCCACACCCCCCAAAAATGCCTTGCTATCAAATCCAGGAAGGATCTGCTAAGTTATTTCCAAGCTCTTCCACTACACGTCCAATCAAAAAAAACTCACTCTAATAGGGAATTCGGAAAGCAAACACTGCCCTGATCATTCTGGTCCTCAGCCTTCTCTGACATGTGAAGAATGGCAAGCAGTCATTTACTCATTCAACAAACATCTAGTGAGCCTCCTTTTCTCTGCTGGACACTGAGAGAGGCATAAACGTCGATGTTAATAAGGCCCCCATTCGTCTTTCACTGAATTCCTCCCCCCACACCATCCCGTAGGGAAGCAAGCATAAAGATGTAATTAACTGTCATGCAAGGAAGTTAGCGTCATCAACAATGGTTTCTGAAACATATTGTCTGCTAGAATCATCTGAGAATCAGGACTGAAGTACAGATTCCAGAACCTGCTCCCAGAGGCCGAAGATGGGGAGGCCTGGGGCAGGCGTTCGTCCTGTCTGTGGGCATCTAATGCGAGCCGTTCTTAGAGAACCTGAGATGCACAGGACGGGAAGCCAATCAGCTTGTGTTACCATAACAGAATACCATCGTGTGTGTGTGTGTGTGTGTGTGTGTGTGTGTGTGTGTGTGTGTGTGTGTGTGTGTTTCACACGGTAGACATCTGTTTCTCACAGTTGAGAGTGGGAAATTCAAAGTCAAGGCCCTGGGAGGAACTAAGTATCTGCTGATGGCCCAGTTCCTTCCAGGTGTCCTCTAAGGGCAGAAAGAAGGCTGGAGGATTCAACAGGGACTCAGCACTAACGAGCTCAGTTACTGGAGAGTGTTCAGGGCTTTGTTCGATCCTAAAGCCCCCTTTTCATTGTGGTTTAGATTATCAGCATGTAAATGGAAGATACAGGCCATTGCGCATAATGCTAACCTAGCCAGGGGCACCACCAGGAGGACTCCCTGAGTTAAAAGGGTACCCCTAAACTAGGCTGTGTACAGTGGGTCCTCCTGTCCATTGCCAGCTCCTTCTGGACCGGTGCCGTGACTCTGTGCTTTCTGTCCTATTCTCTGTACTCGGACAGCACCCCAGTGTGTGCAGCATAGTAGGTTAGTAAGAGCAGCCCGGAAAGAGAATAAAGGGAGGGAATCTAGCAAAAGTGACTCACAGTGTCCTGCTCAAGAAGACAGATCAGACGTGACTTCTTTTCCGGGTTGCCACACAATGCCATGTCCACACCTCCTTAAAGAGGTGACACTCACAGCACCTGGGTCTCCATCTTGTCAACAGTTCGCTCCTTGGTTCAGCTGAAGGAGGTTTGCTCCAAGGGAGAAAGATTGACAGAATCTTTAGGGAATGCATACCCAATCTGCACGGGCCCTTGGGAGCAGTCTCTGGGCAGTTTGTATGTCGTGTTATTTAAAAGCAAAGTTCAGGGTTTTATTCCTGGTGGCTCTAATAATATCTGCTCATGGTAGCAAAAAAGAAGGAATTTTAGGAAAATGTAATAAAGCAGAGAAAAAAAGCACCACAGCAGAGAAACCGCTGTTGATATTTTGAGCTGTTTTCATCCATCATTTATTCTCTGGGTTGGGGAGCTGCAATTATATGAGGCTTGCTGTGTGAAACCTGCCAGTCTAAGGCCCATGGGAAGGTTTGATGGTACCAAACGTGTTAGTGTCTCTCAGCATCTCCAGGTGGCTTGGTGCCACACAGTGCTCTAAGGCTGGCTCTGTTTCTGCCCTTCCAGATGGCCTGGTGGACTGCCTGGATCCTGACTGCTGCCTCCAGTCAGCCTGTCAGAACAGCCTGCTCTGCCGGGGGTCTCGGGACCCCTTGGACATCATTCAGCAAGGCCAGACAGACTGGCCTGCCGTGAAGTCCTTCTACGATCGCATCAAGCTCTTGGCAGGCAAGGACAGCACCCACATCATTCCCGGAGACAACCCCTTCAACAGCAGGTAGGTGCCCTGTTGTCCTCACTGGCCAGTGAGGTCCTCATTCCTTTTCCTATTAGAGCAAAAGGAAGTCCTCCATCTTTTCTGCAGACCCATTTCCTGGAAACTGACCTCGAGGCAGCATACCGCCATGACTCATTGAAGATCCTTTCTTCATGCAAGGACGCTGGAGTGGGGTTGTGGTTGCTCTGCAGGACTAGACCACCTTCAGCCCAGAACCTCACAATGATGATACCTGTTGTGATGATACCTGTTGATTCTGAGCTTGGAGATGATTTTTATGATCCCTTCTTTTATGACATTTTTTTGTCATTACTTAAACCCCCTTTTTAATGCCTCTGAGAGAGGCTTTTGTGTGAGCGTAACTGGAATAGTTGATTCGATGGAGTGTTTTTGAAAGCTGTTATTAACTTGATAACATAACCTATCATCCGTGGCATCTTAAAGTCAAGGTAATGCCAGTTAGAGGGATTTATTGAACACCTAGGATGACATCTCCTGTTGTCTCTGGTGCTCACGCAGCCCCCGTGTAGGATGCCCTCTTGTGCTCAATTTGCTGAACCTAAGCATTTCTCTCCGAGTCCCTCGTTCCCTCCCATTCGTTTTTCTGC
Organism: Apodemus sylvaticus; assembly: GCF_947179515.1. Classification (NCBI taxonomy): domain Eukaryota; kingdom Metazoa; phylum Chordata; class Mammalia; order Rodentia; family Muridae; genus Apodemus; species Apodemus sylvaticus. Next base: position 1,952 of record NW_026263068.1, on the reverse strand, counting down.
TCTCAGTTGGTAATCTGGAGTTTATGAATATCTGGAGGTCAAATTCTGAATGTATTTTTAGAGTCAACTTGACCGTTTCTTCACACCAGAGCAAATCTTCCTGGAGAAGAGGCCAAGGGGAATATCTGACCATAAGACACCCTCCTTCTTCTTCCCCTCTGTCATCTAGACACTATATTCATTGTAGGGGTAAGAGGAGAGCTAGAAAGGGAGGAGGCCCCCTGCTGGTGTACATGACTGACTCCCTGGCCCAATCCAGAAGTTCAGGCATGTGCTTCTGCGGCGAAGGTTAGCATAGCCTTTTAGGGGACACCCTGCCCCTATCTCTCTGCACTCTCACATGAAAGATATGAACTGCTGATTGGTTCTTCCTCCATCAGCCTCCAGACTTTAGGAACATGAGCAAGACAATGATGTGCCTTTTGTGCACCCGCATTCTGTCCTCTTCCTTCTAACTCTTCTGGGTTGTTTTGTTTTGTTTTGTTTCGTGTTTTTTTTTGTTTTTTTTTTTACCTTTATTTCCCTTTTTTTTATTCTACCACTTTGAATTTGTTTTATATTTATACTTAAGGGGGTAATAAACACACATGTAGAGATCAGAGAACAGCCGGTGGTTATTGATTCTTTCCTTCCAACAGATCGGCCCCAGGATCAAACTCACATAGCCAGTCTTGGTAGTGAGCACCTTTACCTGCTGTGCTATTTCAGCCAGCCCTTATTTTTTTATTTTTGACTGGCATGTAAAAACAGTGCATAGCAATGGGGGTACAGCATGATGTTTTGATTTGTGAATATGTTGTTTAATGATCATAACAAAAGTAATTGGGATATCTGTCACCTTAAATATTTATCATTTCTTTGTACTGGAAACATTTAAAACTCTGTTTACACCTTTCCAACATGCAGTATGTTTGGTTCAACATAGCCAGCCAATCCAACTATGTACTAGAACACAGTGCATGTTCCCCTCTCTAACTGTAACACCCTCTGCCTTCTCCTTACTGTCCCTGACTCTGTCCTCATTCAGCTAGGCTCAAAAGTACCCCTAAAATAAGAGTTCACTTCTCTCAGCAAGGTCAAGAGTCCCTGACTTCATACAGGATCCTATTGGAAGTCACCTCACTGGACTCTAGGGAGAAGGCATCATCTAGCTGGGACCAAGTTCCGATCTTGGATCCTTTGAGAGCCTAGAAAGTTGGGATACAGAAGGCTGGGCAGGACACAACCAGTTCTGGAGCCCTGCAGAATCCTTCTACAAAGCTACACAACCCCAGTTTTGGGCAACTCCATTGTTTACATATTTACTATCCGTGGTTCTTCTACACCGAATCTCACTCAATCTATAACCTGACTGGACCAGAAAGAAAGAAACCTAGACTAGCATAAACTTCATGACTACAGGCCAGACTGGCTATAGACTCACAGAAATCCCCCTGTCTCAACTGCCCAAATGCTGGGACTACATGCTGGTGCACATTGCCTTAAACAGCTCCTTTGAATACAAGAGTTCATCAGGTCACCTTAGGTCCTGATTTTACTAAACAGAAATCAGAAAAATAAATGATGATATAGAAGAGATTATAACCTCAGTCTTCTGCCACCCCTCGCCCCCCCAGCTTCTCCATGATCCACACTGGGCGCAATAATCTTGTCTTCTTGATTAGCAAGATTAGAGAATTACTTTATAACTTGTAATAATGTTACTATTTATTTTAAAAGAGGAATGCCGAAAGAAAGAAAGAAAGAAAGAAAGAAAGAAAGAAAAGAAAGAAAAGAGAAGAAAGAAAGAAGAAAGAAAGAGAGATGAAAGGAAGGGGGAGGAAAGGAGGGGAAGGAAGGAAGAAGAAGGGAGAGAAGGGGAAGAGAAGGGGAAAAGGAAGGGAGGGGAGGACAGGGGAGGGAATGGGACAGAGGAAAGAAGAGAGAAGCAGGCACAAATCTCTGACCAAAAT